>NC_041331.1:7532500-7570000 GCF_004354835.1 Perca flavescens
GATACTAAAATCTGCAATGGAAAACGGACGCTCAGCGAGTCGAGGCGAGTAGGGTCGAGTAGAGTCGAGGCGAGTCGAGCAGGTACCATGTAATGGAAAAACGCCATTAGCTGCTGCTGGTCTTGCCGTGGGATTAACTGTACTGATAAAACCGTTGAAACCCCGCAGCCACGCTGCTGTGAAAGCTCCCCGAACCGTCATTTATCAGTCTGATTGTTACCCCTCTCAGTGGCAGCTCCTCCACCCATATCTTTATAACGGAGCTAACCGATAACCGGAGCTAACCGCTAATCAGAGCTAGCTCGTTGCCAACCGAGCCTTCAGTTCTGCGTGCCTGTATCCATTAACTGCATGTATGGACTCGAGCCCGAGCAAAACCCTTCATTTTATTAAAATGGCTGTAAAAGTTTTAAACTTCAACTCAGAATTGTTTGAATGACAGAGATCAGCTCAAGGTACAGTGTAGCGTTAGCGTGCTAAGTTGATGCTTTCTCTGCGTAGTGCAGACTGATTTGCTCTGGCGAGTCATCAAATCGAGACCAAATCGCAGCCTTTGCGATTAGGAAATCGCGATTTAACATATCGCGATATTATCGCTAATGCAATTAATCGTTCAGCCCTATACCTAATACAATCACACATAGTTAGTTTAGCAAGTACAGTCAATTAAAGTACTCCAACACCCCTCCGCCACCTGAAACATGGTATCTCCCGGAACCTTTAAACTGGGGCTCAATACGCTGGGGACTCTTTTAGCCTGAGGACTCTGGAGAGGAGACACAACAGAGGTGAGTTACTTGAACACCAACTTTCTATTGCACAAACCGCAACAGTTAACCTGCATTCAATTAATCAGGCAACTACTATACTGCACATGTTTAGGTAACCAAACTAGCAAACTGAGCACATGTTTCTCTTGACAGAGCTGGCCTCCAATCACCACCAGCTGCAACCTTCACAAAACATGACTGTTAATATTTTCCAATAAACATTTAAAACTTGTGTCTCCTTTTATTTACCTGTAACCTAACGAGCTACAGTGTACTAATGCTAAAATATTAGTGATGAAGAGCACCTTCATTACAGTGTGATTTGTGGAAAAATCAACATGCAAGAATGAAATCCCCCTTTCATTACCATGGATATCGTGCCACTCGGCCAGCCATGCCAAAACACTTATTTATGAACTTCAATACTGAATGGAAAATAATCTCAAAATGAAATGGCACAACGTGGTGTCAACATAAAACACAGTGCTTTCAAGCCGGAGAGCAGAGTTCAACAAAATACTTTCACCCAGGAAACGCTTGAAGTTAATTCCTTCAACCATATGGTCAAAAACTACCAAATAAAACTTGTTGAAATTAAATTTCTTTGTGTTGTTGGGCAAAACTTCCATAATAAATCTTTCAGCATATTGTAATTCAAGCAGTCTGAGAAATAAATCCTGGTTTGGATGGCAGCAGCCTCATACGAGGACCAGAGGCCCGAAGCTGTGGCACCACCTACTGGTGTGAGAGGAAACGTAAAGGCAGTAGACCAGCCGGTAGTTTAGCATTCTGCTAACCATAGCTCACCGCTGCGGCTAATTCAAGTTCATGTTTCTGTAGCTAGCTAGAGCCTCGAATGCCTCGTATGTCATCTGAAAAAGCTTTACAAGAAAATGGAACGATCATTCTCATAGAATTGCCGTTATATAACCGCATGCTATCTGGATGAAATCAACGATTAGTGCTGTAAATGTTACTGTAGGAAGTCACACTCTACATCAAATTCTGGCGTTTAAAAAAAAATGTTTATTCTACCTCCGCTTTAATGATTTCATCTGCTGATGAAGAATATGTGATATGATGGAACGCTCCAGAACAACCATGGACATTGAAGTGAGATATTTTTGTTAACAAATTTTGTAATTAAATTCACCTCCTACATATTAGCATGTGGAGTTGTAAGGTAACTTTTTATATGGGAAAAAAATGATACTGTATATCACTGGGTAATTGTCTTTTGAATCAGTGGTTGGGACCCCCACAAGGGGTTGCAAGTTATTTCTAGCAGTGTGGAGAAGGCTTGGAACCTTCATCTTAGGAAATAACATTTGGAATGATCAGGCAATATGTTTCTATAGGCCATTTTTCCCCCAACTAATTTCAAGACATCTCTTTGGGAATGACGATAAAATACAATACAAAGTACAATATGAGTCAAAATCCTATCAAATGTGTGTCAAAAGTGTTTGTCTATCTATAAGTCCAAGATTAAAAAAAAAAAAAAATATGGGAAACATTTTGCTTAAATAGAACTGAATAGATTAAAGACTGCTAGGGATTGGGAGGGGGTGGTAGCAGGGAGAGGGGGGGAGGGGGAGCTGAGGTGTCAAATATTAACAAGAGGGTCCCATTCCATCACCTCCTCCAGTCCCGGAGCAGCTCCTCATTAGCATTGGCATTGTGCTCCAGGAGTGAGGTGTGAAAGCAAAGTGCTTCTGGTCTCAACGGTTTTGAATCGGCTTGAAATCCCCTTTGTGTTGGCCAACCGCCCTAGCCCCACACCCACCCCCCTCGCCCCACCATCCTCCCGCCTCTCTCGGTCTATGGCCATCCACAAAAGCCACCAACTCATCACCCTGCAATGTCCTTAACGTGTAGGCTTCATAATGGCACACATTAGTGAGAAAAAAAAGCCGAAATCATATGCAAACGGCCTGTAGCTATTGTCATCAGCACTGCACTGCTGGATCTGAGGTGTATTAAAGGCCTTTTTCTTTTTCTTTTTTATGATTAACACTTATTTTAATTTTTTGTTTTATAAACATTTCACGATCACCACTCACTTAGAAAACATTTAGGAAAAGATGACCTAACAACCATAACATTCAAGACATAATAAAAGTTACCAAATAGACACTAAACTGCATACCAAATAAACATACTTTATGTATATGTAATAACACCATAAGCACATAGTACACCCTTCTCCCCAGCACACAGCTATTTAAAGGCTTTTTTCAAACATTTTTACATGAAGGCCGGAAGGCTTTCTTATTCCAGTAGGACTCCCTTACCAAGATAAAATAACATGATAACACTACTGCTCACACACAAGAGTATTTGAGTTCATGGGGAATTTAAAAAATAACCATTTCATCATTTGAAAAGCCTGTATCTCCAAAACATAAACTTTTCATGAGCTAATAGTTTTTCTGCTTTGTGTCACTGCATTTTTCAGAGAATTCAGTGGCTTTTAATATAGTTTATTTATAGCTTGTTTGTCTGAAACACTCAAAATCTAAATTTGGAGTAACTGTGGTGCCATAGCTGCAAGTCCCAATGTGAATAAATATACATGTCATTTTCAAAAATGATCCTAACTCAAGATTCACTTACTTACTTTTCCAGAGCTTTCCACTGCATCTCATGGTCTTCTTCAGCAGATGGAGCTTGCTCAATTATCATGGAGATACAATACATTTCTCCATTTTATAAACACAGTAAACGTTTTCAAAATAAATAAATAGTGATTGGCGCAAATTAATTAAATCGGTTAGTTGATAATTTACGTTTATGCTTTTATTCCTGGTATTCTTAAAAAGGTTGTCCACTTACATTTTCTCATGAGCTAATATACTCTTTCATAGCCTTTATGTTCTGTTTAACATACTCATATGTATTGTAGTATGATACATTATATAAGAGTTTTTATTTATATTGATCTCCACTTTTTAGCTAAATTGAAATTTCGAGCATATCAAACACTTCTTTTCCTACATTCTGGTGTATTTTTCTGCAACAATGTGTGCCTTTAATTATGTAAAAGAAAATTATTAGATATTTGGGGTTGGTTGCACTGGCCAGTCTGTAGCGCACTTCTGAAACATATCATTAGTTCAAATATGTTTAAAAGTAGTTTTCATAAACTAAAGAAAAGTCACATGGTCTCAAGCTGATAAAATAACGTGATGTAGGCCTACACTATGTGTTTTGAGCGCTTTAGCTTTAGGGCCCAGGTCACAAGGGCCCCAAACACAACATTAGGGTTAATGTGAAATGTTAAATGTCCCTTATATTCAGCTTCAACTGTTGTTTATTGTTGTCTGTAACTGCAAATCAGCAAACGTTCTTTGGCAAAAAAAAGAAGGGTGGTCACGGTTGTGTGATATTAATAAGAGAGGAGGTAAACTCTTCATCATGAGATGTTTGTGAAAGTTCTCTACTCCAGAGTGAAAAACAGGCGAGATGATTTAGGCCTACCCTGGGGGAAAAACTGATTTACAGATATAGTCCATAAATATGTCTTTTTATCGAGTTTATATTACTGTTTATGTCCATTGTTGTGACTTCTAACTGTATGTGACAGTACGAATGCCTACTGTATATTTCATTGCATTAAACATCTTATAGAACTGCCTGATTTTAGAGCAAACAGACAAGGAGTGAGAGACAAAGAGAGAGACAGAGAACAAAGAAGCGGGCGTGCCTTTAGACTTAGCCTCGCCCACTCATCGCCCGTGCAGCCAATCAGCTGTCGGATATGCAAATGACCTCGCGGCACCGCATCGTCCCTGCCCAGGCGGTGACGTCACTCGCACATCTCTCTGTCTGGTTCTGCAAGGACTCAGACAGAAGCAACAGAGGACTTGAGGGAAGCCAGCCGGGGAGGGGCCCTTTGTCAGGAAGGAATATTATTACTATCTTCACTGCCGGCTCTGGAATAAATACGCTTATTCGTGCCTGTTTTTTTTTCGTGCAACAGCACAGCCCGGGTCGGCTAGGACCAGGACTTCCAATTTATTTTTTTTATCGGGAAAACAAAGGGTGTGGATGTTTTTTTTGTAGCTCCTTGCACTGTTTTTCTTTCCTCCCGCAGCCGCACTGATTTCCACTGACCAGTTGTCTTTGAGAACCGGGTCCGGTTCCTCTCCCCTCCTCCTCCCCTCCTCCTGTCTTTCTCCCCCGTTCACTCCTTCTTTACCCTCCTTCCGTTTGCCTTTTATCCGATCCCGCAACGCTGCAAAGTCGCCAAGATGCCCAGCTCGCTCTTCGCCGACAGCAGCGTCCAGGGAGATGCACTGGACGACCAGAGAGCCCTGCAGATCGCCCTGGACCAGCTCTCCTTGCTCGGCTTGGACAACGACGAGAACTCCCTGTACGACAACCAGGAGCCCCGGAAAAAGAGCGTCAACATGACCGAATGCGTACCGGTTCCCAGCTCCGAGCATGTGGCTGAGATTGTGGGCAGACAGGGTGTGTGTTTCTCTGTTTCTAGTCAGTTAAGCTTTATATTTGTCATGTTTCACAGCTGAGTAGTAACGTGAGCTACACGGCCATGCACCCAAACACAGGTATGAGCACGTCCCGAGCTATTATCCTGTGTGGGAGGACAAGAATGCCAATACACGCCGGAATACTGCATACGTTTTATCTTAACACAGCATTGCTTCCGTGCACAAGCACTTAACCTGCCTTTTAATATCTATTATCTAAATGTGAAGCTATACTCGTGAATTCGGTATCTATATAATCCAACAGGCAGTAAACAGTTCAATAAAACGCGAACTTGTATTAGTGTCTCGCCAGTTAGTTGCACATTGTTCCTCCTCTATAAATACACCGTCGTGGGCGACAGCGAGTAGCATAAACCAATTCAAAAAGTTGACATTTAAGTAAAATAAAAGCCTTTTTAGATGTTTCTGTATATGCCGAATTGAGTGCGCCGAAACAACTGATAAAATACAGAATCATTTTCTGATGTGTATACTTTTGTAGGTATGTAAAAGTACACATTTAAAATATATATTAAAAAAATTAATGTAGTTTTTAGTTTTGGGAAAAGAGAACGGCACGTAGGCTAGCTAAGTAAACTCCTTGCATCTAAATTACATTACAGACACTTCCAAAACGTCTAGGTAGGCTAAAGTGCAGCAATGGCCGCTGACTTGACATGTTATTTTAATCATTAACGTGATTTGATAAATTAGGACATGTCACGTTTTAAGTCACCAAACTCTGAGCTCGCAGGGAACACTGGCTCTTAATAACTCCAGATGTGTCTGTCTTCTGTTCATACACGGCTTGCAAATCGTTCCCCGGCTTCATTTAACGTTCAAGATAATGAGCTGTAACGTTACAGGATCAAATTAGGACAACAGTCACGATGTTACCTTACCACAGGCAGAGGACGCCCATAACTGCACACACAGACCCAGCTAACACACAGTTGGGCGGTACTTGGTTACATATATGCGGAATCTTTTCCCCCTCCCTGCAACACTGCTGCTGTTGTTGTTGTTCCCAGAAAAACAAAGGAACCACATACCCCCACCGTCCACTTTAAAACGACTACAGTGGGACATATGGGTGTAAATAGAGCTGGGCCATAAGGAGAAAATGAAATATCATGATATGTTTTTGACCAAACATTGATATTGATATTGTAGGGTTGACTATTGTTGCTTGGTAAATATTCACTAATAATGTGGATACAATGACTTAAGAGGGTAAAGGCAAAGACTAAAACCAGTCTGGTTAGTTCAGAAAATGACATCACTTTACTGTAATGCAGCCTTTAAAACCAGGAAAAGACACGTGTCCAACACTTGTATCACAATATCTAGCCCCATATATAAATGTCGATATAGTATCCATATATCCCAGTCCTAGGTGTAAATCACAAGTTTTATCGCGGTACAATATTCTATTGATTCTTTGGACACTGATATGATATTTACTGATTAAAGTCTTTTACGATTTTGATTCTATTCAGGGGCCTGCTATCAATATGAGACAATGTCATATGCCCATTTAACGCAGTTCCATTTATATCAACTCAAAAAAGTAACTAAAATGTCATTAGTCCGTTTTATAACCGAGCTCTTCCAGGCATTTAAATAAAAAATAAAAAACAAGCTATTCTTTTGAATGAAAAAGACGAAATATAAAGTGGGAATCTAAAATCAAGGGGCACCTCACAGACAATATGTATCGATATTTTCACTTTGCATCATTAATATTGGTTCGTGGATCTTTGAATCGATACATGGCGATGTATCGTTACACCCCTAGTGGGACATTTTGTCAAGTAGATCTATTTACACCAGATAACCCCCTTTTGTCAGGTTATATCAGGTTACAAAATGGAAATTAAATCGTGGATTAACTGTGACCTCTGGGATTATTTTAAGGCAGGGAGCCTCCATAAAAGAGACCCTATCCTCATTTAACCTACATTCATTTGATACTAACTCGTTATGAATTTATGTCAACGGTTTCAATTGTCTGTGAAGACTGAGTTTAGGTGGGCTTACTCTCCCCTTCATTCTTCTGGTTACATCACCCTGTCCCACTCAGCGGGCTTTGCTCTGCTAATTATGTCATTCTTCTAAGGCTGTTTCCTCAGCCGGTCCCAGTTTGATCATAAAGAGATGTGTGTATATGCTGTTTGAGGGTGTTAGAATGCAACTTTCTGCAGCGGTGCCAGGCTGTGAAGTGATTAAGTAGCTCTCCCCTCTTTCCATAATGCTATTAGTATAAAATAAGGATCAAGAGTCTAACAGCAGCTGTTGTAGATGGCCGACTATATTGTAGTAAAGGAGCAGGGATCATCCCAGACCCAGGAGTGAGCTTTCTTTGAGAGTTATTTTTGTCCTGCTGTATGTTTGTGGTGGTGCAGCATGTGGTTTGAATTTGTTCTTCTCCAAAAAGAGGGGTGGTTTCACCCGATTTCTGAGGCCCGCTGGCCTTTTGAAAGAAACCATAATAAACATCCAGCAGCTGTTTGGACTAGTCCATAAGTAATGATTTAACGCATGACATATTTTTGAGCCGTTGTTATTTTGGAACCTGGCCTCACCTTTCGCCCCCCCCATGCCCCCCTCTTTTTTTTTTATCTCCCTGCCTCAGGTTGCAAGATCAAAGCGCTGAGAGCGAAGACCAATACCTACATCAAGACGCCAGTTCGAGGCGAGGAGCCGGTGTTTGTGGTGACGGGCCGGAGGGAAGACGTGGCCATGGCCAGGAGGGAGATCATCTCTGCCGCCGAGCACTTCTCCATGATCCGGGCCTCCAGGAACAAAAACACCAGCCTGAATGGGAGCGGCACCCCGGTGCCTGGACCCCCGAACCTGCCCGGACAGACCACCATCCAGGTGAGGGTGCCGTACCGCGTGGTGGGGCTGGTTGTAGGCCCCAAGGGCGCCACCATCAAGCGCATCCAGCAGCAGACCCACACCTACATCGTGACGCCCAGCCGAGACAAGGAGCCGGTGTTCGAGGTGACGGGGATGCCGGAGAACGTGGACCGGGCGCGTGAAGAGATTGAGGCCCACATCGCCATGAGGACGGGGGGCCTCATCGAGCTTCAGGACGAGAACGACTTCCACGCCAACGGGACGGACGTGGGTTTAGATCTGCACGGCCACGCCATCCTGTGGTCCAAACCCGGCGCCGGGATGACCCCCAGCTCGGCGCGCAAGCCCTTCTCCAACTACCGCAACGACTCGTCCTCGTCCCTGGGCAGCGCCTCCACGGACTCCTACTTCGGCAACAACGGCTCGCGCATGGCCGACTACAGCCCCCCCAGCCCGGCGCTCAGCTACACCGCCGCCAACAACAACAACAACGGCAACAACAATAACAACAACATCAATGGCTTTGTGTACGGGAGTGAGACCATCTCGCCCGACTGCGCTGATCTGACTTTTGACTCCTCGCCGGGGTTCAACCCCACGCCGCCACCGCCGCCGGGCCTCCTGTGGTCCCAGTACGACAGTCGCATGACCCCCTCCTCCACCGGAGGCAGCTCCCCCACCCCCAGCTCCACCTCAGCCATATTCCCCACCAACGCCAACGGGATAGCGGCGAGTCAGAGGCGGGGTAACGGTTGCACCCCGCAGCCCAGGCTGTCGCCCCCGCTCCACGGCCACAGCGGCGGTCACGGCGAGCACCCGTTGGCCCGGAGGGTGCGCAGCGACCCGGGCGGCGGCCCGCTCAGTTTCCCCGGCTACTCTTCCCTGCCGGGGCCCCACCTCCCCGGGGTTCCGTGCGACTCCTCGGCCTCGTCGTCGTCCTCCTCCTCCTCCTCCTCCACCTCCTCCGGCACCAGCCGCAAGGGCAGCCGCGACTGCTCGGTGTGCTTCGAGAGCGAGGTCATCGCCGCGCTGGTCCCCTGCGGGCACAACCTCTTCTGCATGGAGTGTGCCAACCGCATCTGCGAGAGGAGCGAAGCCAAATGCCCCGTCTGCCACGCCGGCGTCACTCAGGCTATACGTATATTTTCATAAGAAGCGCGACTCTTTTGACTACGTCTCGTCACCGGCGAGAACAAACAAAAGACTCTTCGTACTGCTTTAATGGGATCAGCCAATCATCCGTTTTTCGTGAAAAATGTACATAGGTATATATGCATATGTATGTCAGAGGCTGCAGTATCCAGATGAAGGGACAGAGACACCCCCGTTTTTGTAGTTGTTAATAATATACTGTAGCGTGGGGAAATATTTTCAACATCTTAAGTGCATGTTTTAAATATTACAGCATAGTAATCAGTAGTTCTAGTACATTGTACCCTATATTTATGAAGTGGAGAGACACAGTGGGGTCAGGACGGAGGTACTTGAGTCAAACCGTAGACTGTTAGCCGGCGGAGCCCTCCCAGTTTTGCCGATTGAATGTAGTGATGGGGGGGTGGGGGGGCATGGCATGGCTGGGGAACACGGAGGGCTCCAGCACCGACAGGACGGCTGACTTCCAGAGATACTGCAGCTTGAGGTCAGACACAGCGTGACGGGTTACATATCCTACATGTATAGAATCAATTTCCACACGTTGGACCGTTTTAAATGACATTAATACAGATCGAAGTATTTTATTCTTTTTTTGACTTGAAAGATTATATTTCTTATCGCCAAGATGTTTACAGATATTTTAATTTAAGTTCAGTGAACTTTTTGTAGCTGGGTTGAAATCTTGTTTATTTTTTAAGTATGGCCATATGGCATTGATCACTGTATTATTTTAATATCGCACGACTGTGGGATGAGAAATCCGAGTCCACAAAATTGTGTATTGCATTTGACAGTATTCTGTTGGGATGGTTTTTTTTTTTTTTATATAGGTTCAGCAAAAAACATAACAAGAAAGTCTTTTAAAATCTGCTTCACCCAGCATATTTTTTATTCAGTAATATAAAGCATATTTTATTCTATATTATTATGAAACATTGAAATGTACAAAACTTAGTAAGTTGAACACAAAGAAACCGTTTATGCTTTCTAAAAATTTGTATGAATTAGATTCCAGTGGGAATTACAGGCTTCTGTTGCACCACTATAGTTTTAGTATTTCTATTTTAATACATTTGTTTACCACTTGTTTATGTATATGTAGGTGAAGTTACTTGAGCGTAAATGTACTTTATTGAGCAAAGTTTAAGAACAAAGTATATTTTATTTTATGATAAAGGGCCTTTAACCTCATGGTCAAATACTAATATTATATTTGCTGAAACAAGATTTGAAAAATGTATCAAGAGTTTTATTTTTGTGACATTTGAAGTTATACATGATAAAAAGTAAGACTTAAGTAATGGTGCTACTTCATGTTTTTTTTAAGTATTTCTATATAAGTCCAATAAAAACTGGTACATTGACTAGGCGTCTGCTTCTTGTGTTCTTCCTGACCCGTTTATTGTTTATTATTATTATTCCCGACCCGTTAGCTGTGTTGGAAACCGTTCCCTATCACAGAAACCGTTCCCTATATAGTCTGTTCGCCATTTTGTAGTATTTTTGTTTCGGTTTGTTTACATGAAGCCTCCGTCGCACAAATAACCGTCGCATCTACTGATGCACCAATGTTTTCAGTGATAGCATCCGAAATCTGGTACCCCCCAACCAGGGGTATGTGTACCCCAGACGGTACTTCTGCTGTTGCCAGGGGGTACGTGGAAAGATTGAATTAGGTATTAGAAAACTAGTTAGCAAGCAAGCACAGGAGTTTAAACAGATAGTTAAAAGTAATAGCTAAATAGTTCAAATGATTAGTTATAAGTAATGTACTGGATACATGTTTGAAATAGTTAGCTAAAAGAAACGTTAGTGGATAAATGGTTGAAATACTCAGCTTCGCTCTAAGTAGTAGTAGGCTAGTAGTAGTATTGCTGACCAAACCAACCTTATTATGATTTTTTTCAAGGTTGACAGAAAGACTGCGCAAGGGTTAATAAGCACTCACTATTCCCTACATAATAGTGAGTGAGTGAGTGAATGAGCGTTTCCAACACAGCTGTTGTGTTTTGTTTTGCAGGGACTGAGATCACACAGTGATTTTTTTTTTTTGCAATCAAATGTTCATTTTTCACATGCAAATAAACAGGCAAAAGTGCAAAATTGTATAGATGACAATATACAGACAAGTACACTATACATACTTGGGAAAGTATCACAAATACAAACGTGTGGGGGAAAAAAAACACACACACAGCGTGTCTGAGAGTTTACTTAATAAGCTAAATTAAGTGAATGGAGCTTTTCAAGGATCACACAGAGTGATTATTAAAGTCTAATAGTTTTCTGAACATTTGACCCCTCTCTGCTTCCTAATGGCAGCTCGGAGGCGGCAGGATTATCACACTGGCCTAATTATTGAGTGTAGGCTGTGCCGGTCAGACAGAGGAGGACTTGGCCTGCCTTATCACTAATTAGAAGCGCGGGGTGACCTATTCTTAAACAGCTTGCTACGAAGAACATAAGCTGAGGCTTCTGGGTAGTGATGGGTCTGGGTTTTAGGGGCATATGGCCGCCCACTAGGAGTTCAGGGTCTGTCTGAGGTTTCTGCCTGTTAACCCTTGTGTTGTCTTTAGGTCAAATTTGACAGGTTTTTCACTGTAAAACCTTTCACCGTATATCTACAGTAATAGCTGTCCGTTAGCCTCCACAGTTAAGCTAACGTTAGTTTAGCTAACAGCTAATTCGGCTAACCGCTAGCTGAGACAGCATGCAAACTTTTAAAAGACCCTCAAAATAAAACTTCAAAACAAACGTTAACATATATAACAGCTGTTACGTCAGTTCTACTTTACTTGTGCTCATTTAAAATACAATCACGCAATACTTGTCTTTATTGTTACTGTAAAGTCTTAATTTTGCTGTAGCCTGCTTTTCCCATTATGTTTGACTTAACGTTATTTTAGACTGAATCTAGCTGTCCGTTCTGCCTGCACGATCCGTTCTGCGCATGCGTTATTTGTTGGCTAGCGGTTAGCCGAATTAGCTGTTAGCTAAACTAACGTTAGCTTGGGTGGAGGCTAGCGTGGAACAGATCGGGCAGGTCGTAAAACAGTATTATCATCTTGCGCATGCGCAGAACGGATTGTGCAGGTGGAACGGATCGGGTACTGACACATACCTGTAATCTGTAACATTCACAGATAGTGCTGTCATATTATTTTCTCCCAGAATGCATTGCAATTTACAGTATGATCCTGTATAACATTAAAACAGTAAGATACTGTGAGATTTTAGCTGTAAATTTACATCAAAAGGTTACAAATATAGCTTTCTTTCAACGAAATTGCCCCCAAAATAACCTGGATGCATGGATGTGCTTTGCAGGTAAAATCAATGATTACTTTCACCGAACTTTGGGTGTTTTATTCAATTGTATAGCATTTGAATTTTTTTTTTTAAAAACAGATTCAAAACAGTATCCTGACTAAACTTTGACATTTACCAGTCTGTGATCCACTTAACATCCTCTGATATTAACTATTAGTAAAGATAAGTCATAATTTCTGCTTTTTTTAACTCCAAAATTAGATATAATGTCAATTAAATTAGGTTTATTGATCATGATTGTGTTTTTAAAAAGCGTTGAAAACGTGACAAGAAGCATTGAAAAAAGCGGCCAAAAAAAAAGGTTAAGTTTCAATTTTGACCTTGAAGGACAATAAATTCATGGTCGACAGGAAGACAGCACGAGGTTAAAAGGAAGTTTTTCCGTGCCGCTGTTGCACCAAATGCTTGCTCTTGTGGGGAATTGTTGGATCTCTGTAAGTTATAGAGCAGAGATCTTCAACAGGGGGTCCGGGACTCCTAGGGGGTCCTCAGAGTCAATGCAGGGGGGCCTCCAAATTATTGTTTTTGGAAAGTTTCCAAGAAAATTAGAATGTCTTAACATGAATCCGACATATTCTTAGCACATATAAATCAGCTATTTATGAAAAAAACATTGATGATAGGTTTACTGGCCTATATAGTCACTAAGGTATCCATCCACAGATAGTTAATCCTAAGGATCCACTGTGCTACATATATGTTTAACATTAAAAGATGATTTCTAAAATCAGTTATTATTAAAATCTAGTTATTATTTTAATAGCTTAGTATTCCATGCACTAAAAGGTATGTATAAAGGCTTTAGGCCACCCTACATGTTATTGTAGGCCCAGTTTAACATGAAACTCAATTTTATATAATTTAATACAATTCTTTGCGATCTAGTATGGGGTCCCTGTTCCCTCTCTCTTTCAGTAAAGGGGTCATTGGCTTAAAAAACATGAAATACCCCTGTTATAGAGTGTGGTCTAGATCGACTCTGATCTAATCTGTAAAGTGTCTGTTGTAGGAAAGCTAGACAATATAAGACGTCCCTTTAGACCCTGGGAATTTGTGATGAGCATGTTTCAATCACTTCATTTTATAGATTAAACAGTGGATGAAGTATTTGTTTAATTAAATGTGTATTTTTAGACATGTAGTTATGAAAAAGCATTTCAAAAGCAGTCAAAGGCCCAAGATTATTTGAATGGCAATGGCCCTTTGGATTATGTTTTAATGCTTGGCCCTGATCTGCTGAAGTCCATTTGACACTGCTGGTATATTGCAGCTAATGGAACACCAATTTGAAAATGGTTTAGTCTATTGGTATTCATCACAGATAATAATTCATCAGTAAATTTCATTTCACTTTAATTTGGCCAAAAACGTAAGTAATGTCCAAGTATCCTCCATTGTGGGACAGTTTCAGACTGAAATGCAGCTTTTTAGTATAAAATCTGCTGCATCAAGTTTAAAGTGTAAGAGAAGAAGACTGCCTTAGGCCTGGTTAACATACCCAGGATATATTTATGTTACGTGGCTTTAATAACCATAACATAGTTACACTAAACGGTCACGCGACGGTGGTTATCAACCCGGTAAATCAACCCAGGGTTTCTCAATCTAGCCTTCAGATAAAAGCGGCGGGGTTTGCAGTATATGACCAATCACCACAAGTCTACTGGCAGCAGAGCGAAGAGCAAACTATATGAGACAAATATGAAGAAGTTAAAAACATAATCCAGGTGAAAAGCAACACAGTTTATACACACTCTATATCTGTATCAGTGTCTCAATGTTTCTAACAAGACACCAAACATACAATTCCCGTTTGTCATCACCACCCACAGTCAGACAAATATCAAGAAAAGATGACACAGTAACTACAATATTCAAGACCATTAAACAAAATAGTAACAAAATAAAACCATAAACCAAATAAACATATGTTTAAATGACAACACCAAAAGCACATCATACACGTCTCTCCCCAGCACAAAGCTTCTTAGGAGCCCTCCAGATAGTTCAGATACTCTCACCATTTTCTAGTAAAGACATCCAATCTGGCAAACCGTTTATATGACATATTTTCGAACGCTGCCACCCATCTCACAAGCCCACTCCTGGATTGACGGCACCCCTTCATTCTTCCATCCTCTTAAAATAATCTGTCTAGCTATCATTAAACTATTCTGGACCCAACTTCTAATAAACTTAGCACAAAAAATAAAGACATTTGTGTTTGGTAGATTATTTCTCTGTGGTAACAATGCTTTTTGGCAATAAATCTTATCCCGTTGGAAAGACCTTAGTTCCCTTTCAAACGGTGCCCCATTTGTAAGGAACATGCATTTGAGGGATGAGCAGCAGCGCTGAGTATGTGGGTTGCGCCCCTGAAAAATTTGCCAAATCTTCTCTGCCAATGCCAAACAGCTTATTCTGTCATTGACTCGTTTGGTGTTTGGTGGATTGGATGATTCGGGCCAACGGCAGTTGGATCGCAGGGTCAAAGTGTGGAGAAGACACGGAGAACGCTATGCTGATTGCTGCACCGATAGAGTAACACCTTTTGGTGGAGGCAGTGTGATGGTGTGGGACGGCATCTCCCTCACTGGAAAAACGAGGCTTGTCATCATTGAAGGCTATATCAATGCAGAGAGCTATAGAGATGAGATTCTGCAACCAGTGGCAATCCCATATCTCCACAGTCTGGGACCGAACTCTATCCTCCAAGATGACAACGCTCGCCCCCACAGGGCAGGGTTTATCAAAGACTACCTCCAGAATGTGGGAGTGGAGAGGATGGAATGGCCTGCCAGCAGTCCTGACCTCAACCCCATTGAACACTGGTGGGATCAGCTTGGGCGTGCTGTTCGTGCCAGAGTAACCAACACAACCACGTTGGCTGACTTGTGACAAATGCTGGTTGAAGAATGGGATGCCATCCCGCAGCAGTGTGTAACCAGGTTGGTGACCAGCATGAGGAGGAGGTGCCAGGCTGTTGTGGCAGTGTATGGTTCTTCCACACGCTACTGAGGCTCCTGTTTGTGAAATGAATGAATTGTTAAATTGCCAAAATGTCTTGTTTCTTCAACCTTCAATCATCCAATTCACCAAACACCAAACGAGTCAATGGCAGAATAAGCAGTTTGGCATTGGCAGAGATTTGTCAAATTTTTCATGGGCATAACCCACATACTCAGCGCTGCTGCTCATCCCACAAATGCATGTTCCTTACAAATGGTGCACCATTTGAAAGGGAACTAAACAGGCTTTCCAACCGTATAAGATTTATTGCCAAAAAGCATTGTTACCACAGAGAAATAATCTACCAAACACAAATTTCCTTACTTTTTGTGCTAAGTTTATATCAATCTTATATCCATATCAATATATGGGGCTAGATATCGCTATATGACACAAGTCCTTTCCTGGTTTTAAAGGCTGCATTACAGAAAAGTGATGTCATCTTCTGAACTTACCAGACTGTTCTAGCTTTTCTATTATCTGCCTTTAACCACTTAGTCATTATATCCACATTACTGATGATTATTTATCACAAATCTCATTGTGTAAATATTTTGTGAAAGCTCCATTAGTCAACCCTACAATATCGCCGCAATATCGTTATCGAGTAGCCTAGAAATCTAGACGCACCCTAGCGGCAGCAAATTTAATTTGCAGCCAGGGGGGTCTAGGCACTCTCCGCTGACTTGCGAGCTGGAAAAAACAAAATCTGGTCAGGCCAATCACATCGTGTATAGAGTCGGTGGGCTGGCTTATGGGTGCTGGGGCTGGGAACAGCAGTCTTCTGGAAGACTTGGAGTTAAGCTTTTCTTTGAGAAAACAACAAAGAATGGCACAGAAATCATTCTTAAAAAAGGAAGATGTGTTGGGCACTGTTTTGCATACAGGATATGGCAAAAGTTTAAAGTTTAATCTATTAACTAGCTTTGCTACCTTCTTCGTTGCTCTGCCTGGTTGTAGCACTATCCTATTACGTGCAGAGGGAATTTGAAAGACAACTGTTTATCCCGCCCCTCGGATTGAGCTCCGTCAACGGTGAGTTCCCAGACCCAACATCTTGATGTGGGTCTGGCTTGTCAGGCTAGTTATCGAGGTATATGGTCAAAAATATCGAGAAATTTGATTTTCTCCATATGGCTGAGCTCTACTGCACACCCTAATTTAATTTTAACTGCTATCTGCTGGATGTGTCAAAACCTAACAGTGTGTGTGTGTGTGTGTGTGTGTGTGTGTGTGTGTGTGTGTGTGTGTGTGTGTGTGAATGTGTGAAAAGGAGCCGTCATAACAGAGCAGTTCCTCCTCTCTGCTTGTTCCTCCCCTCCCCCAGCTCCTTCCCTGTGTGCTAAAGTGCAGCCTCATGTCATGCGGTCCTGTTGGAAACACTGACGTTCAAACACATGCTTTGCTGCAAGATAGTAAATGTGGAGAGAGAGAGAGAGAGAGAGAGAGAGAGAGAGAGAGAGAGAGAGAGAGAGAGAGAGAGAGCGAGCAGGCTCTAATGATAAGTTTAAAATGGAAACATCCAACACAGGCCCAAAGAAGCTGGCCCCATAAACCATATTATTAGGAAGCAATCTTACCACTGCAGAAAAGAGCTGACAAGTGTTTTTAGCCAAATGCACAACACATGGAGTTCACATTCTGCTTCCCTAGGAAGAGATTCACTAAAAGAAGGCCTGTGCTTCCTTGGGCCAATGATAGAAATAATGATATACAGTATAGGCCTGACTCACATTACTGTCAGTATGTAGCTGTTTGTGTACATCTGCCATGTGACCATCAGTAGATTCATTGAATCATTTTTTGACAAACTTATTTTTACTTTGATACATTTTAAGATATCCACTACAGATTTTGCAGTAATGTTGCACTGCTGTCGTAATCGTAATCAAATCATGAGTCTTGTTAGAGTTGGGGCGCTCCCGTCGTCTCAATAGTTTGGTTTAAGGTGGTCATAAAACTCAGACCCAGTCAGTCTTTTTCCTGTCTGGACGTTCAGACAAAATCCTACGTGTGTGATATTATCCTAAGTTTTAAGTCTTGGTAGTGAAGTTAAATCATGTGAACATTGTCAACAACAAAAAAGCGCCTCAGACTTAAAAACAAAAAAACTGAAAAAAGGTTCCACAAACTTTGAAATAATTGGCCAAAAAAACTTGGAAAAGGCAGAAAAGAACTCTGAAAAAAACAAGAAAAACTTTGAAAAAAGCAGCAAAAACAACGAAAAGGAACAAAAACTTTGTAAAAAGCCCAGTTTTGATAAAAAGGGCGGGTTGTAACCCCCTTACACACGCCCCCAGTAAATTACGCCTATGGATTGTTGGGATTGCTGTGGACAAAGTACACATGGTGATACACTGGTAAGAGCAAATGATGATTTAACCATGTATCCAGCTAATTTAAATAGCTCACGTTACTGTATTGTGTACACACGCTTCATTTTATACGATTGTGATTGGTTTAAAGATATGCCAACCAGACCTAGCTAGGTCTGACTATCGAGACTACAGTCTTACTGGTTTGTGTTGGTTCCAGCTGGCTCGCTTGTAATATTAGCTCAGTGGAGGGTTGCTACAGAAACAACAGATCACATTAAAGCTGCTTTGTATTGTGCTATCTGAACAAAGTTACAAGTTAAAGCATTAGTGCGTAACTTTTTGATATTAATCAACGTCCGTTACATTCAAGCCATTGCCAAATGCAAAGAGTTGCTACAAAGCTAATTAAGACTATCAGCTCCACACAACTCTCTGCATTTCTCAGTATGGCTATGTTCAGAAGATTGTGTCATCAGGCGACTTTCCCACGCAAAAACTTGAGTGAAGATAATTACCTCTTCTGAAGAGTGCGTCATGTTTTTTTTAATCCTCCGTGTCCTCCTTGGCTACTAGCAACTGTGTGGAGGAGGGGTGGGGGATGCTGTGTGATCATGGAAGGCTTGTATCAGTTGGATGCACCGACAGTTTTGTTGTCATTACTTAGAAATCCTCATGGGGGATGACAGAAACTACGCACTATAGCTGAACTTGCTAAGTTAACCGTTACTCATGTTAATTAGTTATACAGTTATTGGAACTTAATCTGAGTAAAAGTCAACATAAAAATCACAACAGCAGTTGTTGAAAACATATCCAACAAAATAGAAAAAAAGAGAAAGAGATAACAATTAGTTTCATTAGCGAATTTCCTTAATTTACACGCACAAGGAAGAAGTATAAAGTGATTTAATCCTTCCCCTTATTAAGTAAATCCTTATTAACAAAACTTAATGCAGTTATAGAGCTTGTCACTTATCACACCCATAGTTGCATGATTACAGTTAAATACAGTACATAATTTAAACAGCTACATACATAGAGTCTTAATTGACTTGACGCCAGAGCAATACATAAGCATATGTGCATATATACACATATCATACATACATAAATGCATACATATACAAACATGCCTGTATTTAGTGAGGATCATATATGCATAATATGTTTATCATTTTTTTAAACTGGATAATGTTTGGACATCACTTTAGTTTATAACATGCAGACTGTTCAATTCCACTCCACAAATTGAGATTTTTTTTATAGTTGTACAGACACCCAACGTTTTTACATTTAATTTCCCCCTAAAATGATATTTACATTAAATCGAACACATTATATTGGATACTATATGTAGAGGTTTACTCCTCGACGCAGCAGGCCCGGGTTTGGCTCCGACGTGCGTCCCTTTGCTGCATGTCGTTCCCCCTCTCTCTCTCCCCTTTCATGTCTTCTTCTGTCCTGTCAATTAAAGGCCTAAAATGCCCCCAAAATAATCTTTAAAAAATAAGAAAAATATTCATATTTTGAGTTTGAACAAAATGGGCCCCATCTTGCACCTGGAGCAGCATGGCACAAACCTGGCTCAAGGGTCTTTGCTATTTTAAGACAGTCCAGCACCCACGTCGTTTAAATAGCAAATGCACCTGCGCTCATCTTTGCTCCCCTGGGCACTGGTCTTACAGGGAGGTGTGTTCAGGTGCATTTTTGGCGTATTGCTATCTTGAGACAGCAGGAAGTGATCGCGCCATTGACCAAGAAAAACCTGGTCTCAACAATTTCATTGTTATTTTAACAGAACATTATTATTAAAATGCGCCTAGGCTCTTGCACAGCGTGCACACACTATGCTTGTTACACACACACACACACACACACACACACACACACACACACACAGGGACACGCAGCAGCACACAAACATGCAAAAGATTACAAATAAAAATATTATGTTGCAAATCCGCCATCATAATAGCAATGCGCCAAGGTACAAACGCAACTGGCTTTTAAAGGGAATGGGAGATGACACTCTTTGACACTGATTGGTTTATTGCATGTTACGCCCCAAACAAACCTATGGATTAATGAAGACACTAAGTACAACCTTTTTGAACCATGCACCTGGCACACAGACCTTTTTTTCCGCCGTCAAACTAGCAAAAGTGGATTTGGACACGCCCTAAACGCACCTGCGTCAGGCGATTCACGCCGTGCGCCGAGATCGTTAAAATAGGGCCCCCTGAATGCATGTCAGACACATCTTTCAGAGTCAGTTAGGAGTGACACATTTATAAAGATGTAAGTGCATGTAGCCTGTCTGATTTCTCTTATTCGGCTGCTGTTTCCCCCATTCTCCAGCTGGTCCAGTTTGTAGTATATAATATTTGAAATTACAATATATGTCGTATCTGTCTTTTTTCAGTTAAGGGGTCCTTGGCTTAAAAATTTTTGAAGAACCCTGCCCTAAGGGTTTCGTACTTCCTCTATGCATGAGTAGAAAGAGAACGGCAGGCTTGATCTTTGAGCCATCAGATGGATAGACTTCAACAGGGCGAGATGACAACTCTTGTCTCTTTTAAAAAGCTCAGTCTGGCTGAGCATGTGGCTGCAGACGAACATGTCTGCTGTGCCAGTCTGTGTTAACAGCATAGGAACAACAGAGCCTGTCTGGCACCTTCCACGCGTTGACCTACATCTCATGTAGCTAATGGACCACCATTTGGACAACCATGCACGCAACAGGGGAGGGTATAAAGCCATGCCTTTGCAGAGTGAATGCCAATATTTTATTCATGCTGCGCTCCCTGCTTGTCACCACTCTGCAGTCTAGCCAGTTCTTGACGTGATTCACCCATTTAAACACATTCTTTCTTAACGAGCAGCTGTCACACATTCAGGCATAATGTATTTCCAACACATTCTCCCTCCCATCGCATCAAATACGGACGTTTGGTCATGTGACTTTGGCGTTTTGTTATTAACGCTAAAAGTCTCCTTTAGCATCATATCTAAAGGTGCTAGGTCAGGACTCTTGGCGTCCCTTATGTTTAACTGACATGCGGCACAAGAACGGGGCGGTTAGTGAGACTAAGTTTAAGTCCAAATCCATCTACAACGGGTATTGGCATTGGGCGCCTGGTATATGACTGGCTACGTCATATATCTCAAACATCAGGCATTGATTCTTTTCAGGATTCTTTTTTTTTTCTGACTCCGTCTTTACTTGGACTTGAAACTTTTGGACTGCTTTGACTCGACCTCTGCTAGTCCTGGTCTTGGACTTGTCTTGGACTCGACAAAGGTGGACGTGACTACAGCCCTGGCCCTTAGTGCGTCAGGATTTTGTGGTGCGATGATACGATATTAACTCCTAACTTTATAGTAATTGTAATGTGTGTTGTAATGTCTTCATAAATAAGCTTACCCCAACCCATATTCCCAGATCTCTGTGAGTGTGATGTTATTATTACAGATTGGAATGATATGTTAAAAACCCAGATGTCAGATGATGCTAGGCTGCTTACTTGCAGCAAAGATTAGACCAGTAAATGGTTTGGCATATATTTCACTCTAATCCTTACATTGTGAATCTGATTTTAGCCAGTCAGTGTGGTCTTTCGAAACCCCATCATGGTTTTGTTTGCTTAATTTGGATCCTCATTAGCTTCAGCATAAGCTAGAAGCTATTCACCCTGGGGTCCTGCAGTATTTTGTGACAATACAATTTACAACATCACATTAAACACAAAACACACACATTAGACATTACTTCACATTGTATGGCGTTATACATGTGCCTCATTCGTTATATTTTGCAAGCACATTACATAACCTTTTGAACAGAAATTAACACATGCAAAAAATATTTTGCTATTATCCATATTAACGTGCAATAATAACCCCTCTCACGCAGTTTACTTATGTGCCCTCTCAAAAATTCTGCGCTCTGGTCATGTCTCCCGCGCTCTCAACCTCTTCACTTTGTGTGCGCTCAACTCTTAACACACACTTACATTTTCACAGAGTTACAAGTGTGCCACAAAACCAACCAATCGGAGAATTAAAGGTCAATTCTGATTGGCTGTTCGTCTCCAATTAGATCACAAGTAGCAGGAAACAAATCTAGGAGGAACAGTCTTTTTCAGTCAACACCTGCTGGTACAGCATATATACTGTCTAAGGCATGGATACCCGGCCCGAGGTTCGGACAGATATTTAGAAATGAGGGTCGGCTTCGGGTCGGGCTAAGACAGGGGAGAATATTAGGAAAGAAATCATCAGACTTCTAACGGAGTATGGCCTGGATATGAGTCTGCTGAATAAAGTGGTGTGGGTGACAGACCAAGGCGCAAACATCATCAGTGCCCTCAGACCATATCGAAGACTTGACTGCCAAGATCACCTTTACAATACAGCGATGCGACACGCCCTGGACCCCACAGAACTGGCCCAAGAAGCTCCATCTGTTGCAGAGACACTGCAAGCAACCAAGGCGCTGGTCAAATACCTAAAAAAGACTGGCATGGCAGCTTTGCTGTCAAAAAACGTCATCCAAATGGCAGACACAAGGTTTAGCAAGGTATATCTGACCTTAAATTCTGTCCTCGACTTTCTAATCGAGTTCCTGCAACCATTTTATGATGCCCAGCGTGAACTTGAAGGGGACCAGTACCCAACCATAAACCTGGTGTTTCTGTGGTTTGAGCGACTGAAACGTCACTGCAACAGAAAGACGACTGACAGCCCCTATCAAGCCATCATCCGCGAAGGGCATCTCATTTGGATTTTGCGTAAAGTGCAGATCCAAGAGCTCCAAAAAATCGCAACTTTCCTTTGGCCTAAATATAGCCAGCTCCGAATGTTGTCCCCCTCAGAGAGAGACAACCTTCACCTGGATGTTCGGAGACAGCTCAGTGAACTCCGCACCGAGGAGGCCGCCACTGAAGGAGAAGGACCTGCGCCCAAGAAAGCTGCAGTTGACTTTGAGGAGTGGGAAAATGTACCTGTGGTACTGGCAGATGCCGGGGACGAAGTCGAGATGTACTCGACCCGAAATCACGCAATGAAGGACGACAGAGATGTTTTGGGCTGGTGGAGAGATCAGCAACTCAACTACCCAAAGCTTAGTGTCCTTGCCCACAGCATCCTTGCCATTCCAGACAGCAGCAGCAGCAGTGAGCGCAACTTCAGCGCTGCTGGCAGGACGATTGAGCAGAGGAGGACAGCCTTGAAGCCATCCACTGTCAGGGCCCCTCCTCCCTGAGCTGTCTCCCCTTCCCTTTTGTGTGTCTCCCTTGCCTCTGCCCCTTTTGTGTCTGTGTCGTTTGTATCCGTCAGTCTCTTTTTGTCCCTCAGTGCCCTGAATCCCCACGTCCAGTGAAGGCACCCCGGCACCAAGGCTGCTGCAATCACTGCTCATCTACCACACCTGTTCCAGTCCACGCACCTGGGGCTGATTGCCACTCTCCCTCTCCAACCTCCACGACGGAACCCCATCCACATTATTCATTTCCCAATAAACAGTTGTATTGTTGAGCTCTATCTGTGTTCTGCTTTTGTGTCCTGCCCCGTCCAGACCCTGACAGAATTATCTGGCCAGTATGGACACAGCAGGCACAGGCAACCTCCGTGAAGCCGTGACCCACCAGGGAGTTCTGATCGGACAACATAACACCGCTCTCCAGGAGATCATGGCCACACTCCGGGAACTCTCACACAGTGTAGCGGCTCTGGGAACCCGCCCCGATCCACCTGCACCTACAGCCCCTCCTGTCCCTCCCCCCGCTGCTGCCGCAGCAGTCCCTGTATCCACCGGACACCGGGATTTCTGGGTATCGGCACCCTCCAGGTATGCTGGGGATTTGGGGGTCTGCCGATCCTTTTTGCTGCAGTGTGGACTGGTGTTTGACCAGCAACCCGCCACATACGCCTCTGAGAGGTCAAGAATAGCCTATGTCATTAGCTTGTTGGATGGTGAGGCACTACAGTGGGCAGGAGCAGTTTGGGAGACCCTGGTACCTGGTACGGAGTCCTACACCGCCTTCACGGTAGAGATGCGTAAAGTGTTCGACCACCCCTTACATGGTCAGGATGCTTCAAAAAGATTATTTTCCATAAAGCAAGCTAGTCGCAGTGTAGCGGAATATGCCATATCTTTCCGTACACTGGCGGCGGAGAGCGGCTGGAACCAAGAGGCACTATTGGCGGCATTCAGCAATGGTTTGAACGAAGGCATTAAAGACGAGTTGGTTTCCTACCCTGAGCCCAATACTCTTGATGATTTAATAACTTTGTCTATGCGTATCGACACCAGGATGAGAGAGAGACGGAGAGAAAGACGGAGCAGGAGGAGTCAGTCACCACCACCGCCACGATCCCGAGGGGGCGACGCTCATCCCACGATCCCTGTTCGGACCCCCATTACACGAGGCGGGCGGTTTCGAACCCATGCAACTCGGGCGATCTCGCCTGACCGAGAAGGAGAGAAAGAGAAGGATGGACGAGAGACGTTGCCTTTATTGTGGGGAGATCGGGCATTACATCTCCACCTGCCCAACACGTCCGGGAAACGGAAGGGCTCGCAGGGAATGAGGGTCACCCTTGCGAGCCAGACCACCACCACCACCGGATCGCGGACCCGCACCACTCTCCAGGCTGTCATCAGCCATAAAGGTCAGTCCTATCCTTGTCTTGCCTTAATCGATTCGGGTGCGGATGACAGTTTCATTGATGATGATTTGACCAGGCAAATGGGGCTGAACAAAGTACTGTACCTCTCCAGAGGAGAATAGAGGCCAGGGCGGTAGATGGACGCCTACTGTCTAATATCACCACTAGGACAGAACCCCTCAAACTCCAGTTGTCAGGCAACCACTATGAGAATACCAGTTTTCTTGTTATTCAATCCCCTCAGACACCAGTTATCCTCGGCCATACCTGGTTAGTGCGGCACAACCCACAAATCGACTGGGTCTCAGGAAAGATAACGGGATGGAGTACACCTTGTCACAATCTGTGTTTACGGTCAGCCTCTCCCAATGTCCAGGTCCGCATAGACACACCTGAACCCCCGGTAGACCTTGCTACTATTCCCAAAGAGTACCATTGCATCAGTAAAGTGTTCAGTAAAGACCAGGCGCTTACCTTGCCGCCCCACCGTCCATATGACTGTGCCATTGACCTGATTCCCAACGCCACTTTTCCCAAGACTAAACTGTATAGTATCTCTAAGCCAGAGAGGGAGGCATTAGAGGAGTATATCCAGACAGCACTCACAGCGGGTCAAATCCGCCCATCTTCATCACCCCTGGGGGCGGGGTTTTTCTTTGTGGGAAAAAAGGACGGGGGTTTGCGTCCCTGTATTGATTTTCGGGGCCTTAACGATATTACAGTCAAGAATAAGTACCCACTACCACTTATGAACACGGCTTTTGATTCCCTACAGGGGGCGAGCATTTTTACCAAACTAGACTTACGAAATGCATACCATCTCATCAGAATGAAGGAAGGTCATGAATGGCTCACAGGTTTCAACACCCCCCTCGGCCACTTTGAATATACAGTCATGCCTTTCGGATTAACCAATGCTCCTGCAGTTTTTCAACATTTCATAAATGAAGTCCTGAGGGATTTTATTGGGAGAAGCGTGTTCGTGTATCTGGATGATATATTGATTTTCTCACCAGACTACTCCACCCACGTTCAGCATGTCCGTCAGGTCCTCGATCGTCTCTTGGAGAACAGACTGTATGTCAAGGCGGAGAAATGTGCTTTCCCCACATCCACCACTTCGTTCCTGGGATTCACCGTTTCCAAGGGGGTAGTAAGCATGGATCCCGCCATGGTACAGTCCGTCCTAGATTGGCCCACACCTAGCAATCGAAAACAATTACAGAGTTTTCTGGGGTTCGCCAATTTCTACAGACGTTTTATAAGGGATTACAGTCAACTTGCCTCTCCCCTCACAGCGCTCACCTCCTCTGCTCAGCCTTTCCTTTGGACCCCTGCAGCCAACCGGACCTTTCAGAACCTCAAACAGCGTTTCACCACAGCCCCAGTGTTGACGTTACCTGACCCCACGCGTCAATTCATCGTCGAGGTGGATGCATCCGATACGGGACTTGGAGCTGTCCTCTCCCAGCGCTCCGCCACCGATGGTAAGGTCCATCCATGTGCTTTTCTCTCCAGGCGCCTCCTACCGGCCGAAAGAAACTATGATGTGGGCAACAAGGAACTGCTAGCGGTCTTAACCGCACTCAAGGAATGGCGTCACTGGCTGGAGGGGGCAGAGCTGCCTTTTGTGATATGGACGGACCATAAAAACCTCCAGTACCTGCGCACCGCAAGACGTCTCAACCCAAGACAAGCCAGGTGGGCTCTGTTTTTTGAACGTTTTCAATTCACTATAACATACCGTCCAGGTTCCAAGAACGGGAAGCCAGACGCCCTGTCCCGTATGTACGCTAAGGAGGATAACGAATCCCCCTCCCCTGACAACATCATCTCCAGCCAGTGCGTCATCGGGGCCATTACATGGGAGATAGAGAAAGAGGTCATGGAGGCTCTTAAAACCGAGCCCAACCCTGGTAACGTACCACCCAACCTCTTGTTCGTTCCTGCTGCTGTCAGATCTTCTGTTTTAAAATGGGCTCACTCCTCACGCCTTACCTATCACCCTGGCATAAAACGCACCTTGTATTTCCTTAAAAGGAGGTTTTGGTGGCCCTCCATGAAAGACGACGTCACTGCTTACGTTTCTGCCTGTTTTGTTTGTGCCCTCAACAAGACCCCGAATCAACCCAGTTCTGGTCTCCTACGCCCACTACCCATCCCCAGACGACCATGGTCCCACCTGGCCCTGGACTTCATCACCGGCTTACCTCCATCAGACGGTAACACTGTAATCCTTACCATTGTGGATCGTTTCTCCAAATTCGCTGTATACCTACCTCTACCTAAACTACCCACTGCTACAGAGATGGCGGACATCCTGGTCCGTGAGGTGTTCCAGCGTTACGGTCTCCCTAGTAACGTTGTATCGGATAGAGGACCTCAATTCGTGTCCGCCGTCTGGAAATCGTTCTGTCATGCCATTGGAGCCACGGCAAGCCTCTCCTCTGGATTCCACCCACAGACGAACGGGCAGGCGGAGCGCGCCAATCAGGCACTCGAAACCACCCTGCGTTGCTTGGTGTCCACTGACCAACAGCATTGGTCATCGCAACTGCCTTGGGTGGCTTACGCCCACAACACCCTGCCTACAGCTGCTTCCGGGATGTCCCCGTTCCAATGTCTTTTTGGTTACCAACCACCTCTGTTTCCCTCTTTTGAAAGAGACTTGGCGGTGCCATCTGTACAAGCCCACATTCGCCGATGCCACAGGACCTGGCACCGTGCGCGGAGGGCGCTGTTACAGACCTCCGCTCTGTACCAACAACACGCCAACAGACGACGTACCCAAGCACCCCGTTATGCCCCTGGAGACAAGGTTTGGCTGGCTTCCAAAAACATCCCTGTCAGAACAGAATCCAGAAAACTCCAGCCCAGGTACTTGGGCCCTTTTGTCATCCAAGATGTTATAAACCCTGTCACCATGAGACTGAAACTGCCACAGACCCTCAGAGTGCATCCTGTGTTCCATGTCTCTTGTTTGAAGCCTGTCCGTCTCTGTCCCCTGTTGCCCCCAACTCCGCGACCTCCTGCCCCACGCCTCCTGGACGGTGATCCCATCTACACCGTCCGCCGTCTGATGGATGCCCGGCGGCGGGGGCGTGGGATGGACTGGGAAGGCTACGGTCCCGAAGAGAGGAGTTGGGTTCCTCGTCGCCACATCCTGGACCCCTCTGTCATTCGGGATTTCCATCGCAGCCACCCTGATGCCCCGAGTGGACCGCCCGGTGGCGTTCCTAGGAGAGGGGGTCCTGTCAGGGCCCCTCCTCCGTGAGCTGTCTCCCCTTCCCTTTTGTGTGTCTCCCTTGCCTCTGCCCCTTTTGTGTCTGTGTCGTTTGTATCCGTCAGTCTCTTTTTGTCCCTCAGTGCCCTGAATCCCCACGTCCAGTGAAGGCACCCCGGCACCAAGGCTGCTGCAATCACTGCTCATCTACCACACCTGTTCCAGTCCACGCACCTGGGGCTGATTGCCACTTTCCCTATATTAGGGAGAGGTCTGCCTTCAGTCCCTGCCAGATAATTGTTTCAGCCACGTAAATATCACATACGTTCCTGTGCATTATTTAGCGATCTACCAGTCTAGTCATAATCCTAAGTTCCCGTAGTTTTTGCCTGTTTCTTTTTCCCTCATCGTGTCTCTGTTCTGCCTCCTAGACGCCGTTCTCCCTCCACCGCCGGTCACTGCTTTTGTCCCCTTCCCTGCTGGATCTTCTGTTTGGACTCCTCGTGCCGACCTCTACCTTGCCCTCCGTGCCTCTGGACCCCCAGCCTGTTTCCGACTGTCCTCGCCAGCCGTTTGTACTTCAGCTGAGCTCCAACCTACTCATACTCGCTCCCATAACCTCCACGACGGAACCCCATCCACATTATTCATTTCCCAATAAACAGTTGTATTGTTGAACTCTATCTGTGTTCTGCTATTGTGTCCTGCCCCGTCCAGACCCTGACATCCACCGCCTAAACTTTGATGGATCGATTATGTAAATAGATCCCATGTTACAGTTTAGTAGCCTATACAGTTTTCGAGGAAAATGGTAAGAGTGATTTTCATTTAAATAAGCTGCTTTTGTGTTAACGTTAATTTTACATTGCTGGGGACACTCGTGTTGATTTGAATTTCATTGAGAGACATATAGGTCCACAGAACCTCTTGTGTGAATTTTTTGGATTTTGTTCTGTTAGCTTGGGCTATTTTTGTAGGCCTATGTTGTTCATTTTATTTAAATTATATGATTGGGCCTCTTGTGCGCGCCTGTGTTAACTTGTGCTTGTTGCTCGTGTGCGCTCACTGCGCTGATGCGCTCATCTGTTGACATTTCTGAGTGTTTTACAGTTGCTTAATAAAAGCGGGCTTTCCATACAAACAAATGTACATGTCTCTGTGTCATTAGTATGAGAAAAAAAAAGAGATTTTAACTGTGTCGGGCTCGGGTCGGGCTCGGACTCAAATTTCTTAATGCCTGTCGGGCTCGGGCCCGGTTCGGTCACGGCTCTGTCGGACGTGGGCCAGGATCGGACAGAAAAATCCGGCCCGATCCGGACTCTAATACTGACAACAGTGGAAATGTTCGACTAACGTTACTGGATTAAAACACATTTCAGACAGTATTTTGTATTATTGACTTATATCACAGAAATTTCTTAATATTTGCATGCATTATAATGCCGTTGTTTTGTTTGACTCATATCTCCTTGTGTGACTAACGTTAGTTTGACTCATCTTTCACAAGCAATCTAGCTAATAGCAATCTAGCTAATTTAGCACACAGCAGCGGAGCATAACATCCGGTCTATGCAGCCGACATGTCATCTGAACAGGCCTCGCAGCACTGTAGCTAAGTTAGGTCTCGCAATGCGAGATTGAACAGCATTAGGCCTACCTACACGTCACATTATAGCCACATGTAAGTCGTTTTTAATACTTTGGTTACATTACCGTGTTTTATAAAAATGTTATTCTGTTGAGATATTAGCTTGTGAAAGAGCAATCCGTTGCTAACGCTAATTTATCTCAAAAAGTAGAAACGTTAGCCAACTACTGCCAAGATATGGTTTCACTGGAGTAATGGTAATGTTAGTATATCCTTATTTAGTTTTAAATGTATTTAAATGAAACCATATATTGGCAGTAACATTAATCAGCGACTGATTGACATAAATTAGCTAACGTTCGCATTTGCAAAGGATAGCTACTTTGCAAGCCAATAAAATATAGCCTCGGCGAACAGAATTGGGGTTAATAAAACACAGTAACTATGTAACCAGTATTACAAACTTATTACATGTGGCTGTGTTGTTACATTTTAGGTGTGTTCGGATGACATGTTAGGTGCACAGACTTTATCCATGCTGGGCTAACCTTAGACTGCTTGAGAAGGATGATCTTAGTCACACAAGGAGCTATGTTATTGTAATTCAAACAACACAACAGTATTATGATTAACACAACTATTAAGGCATGTCTGTTATATACAGTACAGTAGGTCAATAATATAAAATACTGTAGATCAGTGCCACAGCCCTGTCATATTAACTCACATACCCCCCCCTACCAATTCTCAATGTGTTCACATTATTTATTATAGCCTATTAAAGTGAATAGTCTTACATTTTCATGCAATTGAACAGTAAGTGGTTTGGTCAGAAATTCCACTAGCTAGGCCTACTACTTGAGGTGTGGCTTAATGTTTCAACAGTCATCCATTACTTTTAGCTAATCATTTGAACTGTTTAGTCAGTAGGCCTACTTTTAGCTATTTATTTCTACCATTCATTACTTCGCTATATGTTTAAACATCTGTGTTGAGCTGTTTTAGCTGATATATTGTTTTAAATAAATCATAATTTAAATTATTATTTTGATTAGTTAAGCTGCCCCACAATCTTTCCAAGCACCCCCTGGCAACAGCAGAAATACCCCTTGCTGGGGAATCACTGCAGGTGTTGTATCAAAGACTGTTCCCCCTTAGATATGTTTCCTGCTACTTGCGATCTAATTGGAGACAAACAGCCAATCAGAATGACCTTTAATTCTCCAATTGGTTGGTTTTGTGGCACACTTGTAACACCGAAAATTTGAGCGAGTTTGTCAAGAGTTGAGCGCGCACAGAGTGAAGAGGTTGAGAGCGAGGGACACACAAAGCAGTGTCTGCCGGAGCGCAGCCGCGTCTACCTGCGTGCAGAAAAAGAGTGTTTGAGAGGGCACATGAGTAAATTGCATGAGAGGGGTTATTATTGCACGTTAATATGGATAATAGCAAACATGCAAATACATTTATTGAGCACGGAATAGGTTTTTGTTTGCTTTCTGTTCAAAATGTAATGTACTGTGCTTGCAAAATATAGTTCTCTGTGCGCAAAACATACAGTTACTCGCTCAGGAATGAGGCACATATATAACGCCATAACATTGCACAACATGTCACAAAATACAACTCATATATTTACAAAATTTCATCTGCTTAATTAATCAAAACTCACTACAAATAATTAATGTTAGATATTGAAGTTTCTGTGAAGGCAATGTTCTTTAAAGTGCCCATATTATGCTCATTTTCAGGTTCATAATTGTATTTTGAGGTTGTACCAGAATAGGTTTACATGGTTTAATTTTCAAAAAACACCATATTTTTGTTGTACTGCACTGTACTGTACAGCTCCTCTTTTGACCCTGTGTGTTGACCTCTCTGTTTTAGCTACAGAGTGAGGCGTCACACGTAGCTAGGTAAGGACTACTAGCTAGAAGCTAGCGCTGCTAGCGGTTAGCCAACTCGTTCTCAATGGCAAAACACTGCTACAACCCTATAGAACTACTTACATGTCCCTCGTCTGCAGGTATTCCACGCAAAGTTGGAAGTGCGCCCTCGTTTAGAAGAAGTCTCCCGGCTAATCCTGCCTTGTACTGACCGAAGCTGGAGAAACAGCTAGCTGATGTGGTATTAGCTAAAGTGGTTAGCACAAACCATGTTTCGGCCGATGACATAGACGGCCCTGCCGATTTTGACCAGCTCACCCGGAGACTGAAGGCAGGATACATTCAGAAACCCATATCTCACTCAAAACAGCATGGATGTTTTTTTTTCTCCAAGTTTGTATGCGTATGGAAGCACAGGAGACAAATCCCAGAATAAGTGATATTTTCATAATATGGGCACTTTAAGTGAGCTTTTTTTTTTGTATATTATAATAATTATTTGGGAGTAAGTTCCATTCACACATTGCTCTGCGTATGACTGAACGTCGAATTGATTTGGTTTTAACTTTAGGTCAAATAAATCAATCTCCCGCTTCATGCCTGGTTGGGTAATGATGTGTGTCTGTACTAAAGGATGTTTTTTTTTTTTGTACAAAGTAAAAAGGTGTTTCAGCTGTTCTGACCTTCTCCTCCAGCGTGTCCCTGCCTGTAGGAAGCCGAGCAGCCTGTGGGTTTTCCCCTCCTCTGCCGAGGGAGTGTTGAGAAGAGGGGGAGGAGGAAGGGAACTGGGTTTGTTGTTCAAAGCCTAAGCTCGGCATATGCATTATAAATAAGCAGGGTTTTGAGGCACATCTCTTCCTCTCTCTCTATCTCTCTCTCTCTCCCTGTTTCTTTCTCACTCTGTCTCTCTTCTCTCTCTCTATACGTGTGTTTGTATGGGAGTGTGTGTGTGTGTGTGTGTGTGTGTGTGTGTGTGTGTGTGTGTGTGTGTGCGCGCACCTTTATGTGCATAATGGATTTTTATCCTTCGCAGAGCACAGCGGTCACAGTTTGTCTGACTCCACATGGTCTTTATTATGCCAGACGGAGAGTGTATCAGCGGAGACATACCAGGCCAACGTCTGCCCTCTGTCTCTGTATCTACCACACACACACACACACACACACACACACACACACACACACACACACACACACAATCTTTGTGGGGACCCGTCATTGACATAATGCATTCTTTAGCCCCTTACCCTAACCTTAACTATCACAACTAAATGCCTAACCATAACCCTTACCCTTACCCTCACCCTAATTCTATCCCTAATCCTACAACCAAGTCTTAACCCTTTAAAGTTGTAGGGTCCAGCATGGCCCCACAAAGCTGTCGGGACCCTACAAGTATACTGTATTCCCAGTTTATGGACCCCACAAATATAGTTACACAAGAACACGACACACACACACACACACACACACACACACACACACACACACACACACACACACACACACACACACACACACACACACACACACACACAGCTGCGACCTCTGCCTCCCTGCCACTTTCACCTCTCACCTCCCTGTTTGCCTACGCGTCCTGCAGTCTAAAGCTCTTGGCGGATACTGTTCTTTGTGGTTCTTCCTGCCAATAGAGCTCTCAACAATTGTGAGCGCCCAATTTTTAAATGGCTCTGGTTCCGGAAGGGATTTTTCCCATTCAATATCTCCATGAAATGCGTATATACGAGTATAAAACCTGGAACCGGGCCAACCAGCTTGATTCGTCGCAAAAGAACATTTTGAAAACGGAAAATAAGACAGAGCTAGACTGTGAACAGAAACGATTGTAGACTGGCTATAGCTGTTCGTGGAATCGCGGGTGCGGTAAACATTTCCATGGTAACAGCGAGCTACACCAATCAGAGACGTCACTGTTACGCTTAGGATTGGTGGTAGTGTAGTACTTCTCTAGCTTCGTGAGACCGTCCTGATCTCGCGAGCTCCAGTTTTCCACTTGCAGATCAGTCTGGCATCTTGAGATAGAGAAAATTTGGAGCGTTGGTTTTGAGGCAGGTTTAGGTGTGACGAAACGAGAACGAGAAGCGACTGTTCAGTCTAAACAACATGGCAGCTTCCACGGATGAGATAAGCGTAGCGATCGCGCAAGTTTTATCCAAATTAGAAAGTATTCCTTCATTGAAAGAAGAGCAAAAAACGGCACTGGAAGCTTTTCTCGGAGGAAAAGATGTTTTTGCTCTTCTCCCGGCAAGAGTTTGATCTGATTGGTTGATTTGGCTCGTCTATCACCAACATAGGTGGTGATAGACAAATGTTTTATCCAATCAGCTAACCAGTATTTTCGCCCCTTCCCAAAAGTTCTCCAACGGAAAGTTCCCAGATGGATATGCCGATTAAATGCGAAGCAATCCATCTGGTGGAGTCAGGTTAGTACTTCTCCATGACATCGCAAATAAAACTTGTTTTCCTAAAACAATTCAACAATTCAATGATTTCATACAAACTTAGGGGGCATAAAGCCTCCTGTTAAGTCTACCTTGAATGGTTTAGACATTATGGCTAATAATTTAACATTCTTATGAAGAAAATGAATGGGATTTTTATTTCCGGAACCACATTGTTGAGCTCTATAAAAGGCATAAACCTACACTCACACATGCATACACCAACTCTGATTATACTCTCTATATGTGGGAAGAAAGGTGCACTCCTCTGAGAGCCACCAAATGGAAGCAAGCCATTACAGGCTGTGTGCTTTTTCTATTTATTACTTCTATATTTAACCCTCCTCATATACGCTTAAATGCCACAGTGATTTGCACTTTTCACCAAATGTTGCTTGTGTTGTGGCTGAGTAAAGGAAGATTGTTGCCCACGCTCGCAAGATGTGAGCTGGACTCTATCCTGGTAGAAGGGATTTATGCAAATGTACGAACGGCAAGCGGTTCATTTCTCTTCCGTCTGGCGAGTCAACACTGACTCACAACATGGCAGCAAGCGGAATATAAAAAGATCCAGTCTGTCCCTCTGCTGCTGCGTTCACACCTTTGATGGATGGAATTAGATTAGGTGAAATTAGACTGATGGAGTGGAACAGTCTTTTGGGGCACATCCATTTCTATTTTTCTAACCTGGCTTTGAGTCTCCAGTTTTGAACACATATATAGAATGCCTGAAGAGGAGCTTCATAACAGCTTCATGGTGTACTCATGTAAGGGGCAGGCTGCATCATGGGTAGCTAGAATAAAGACTAAGTGGGCATTCACAGTCAGACGGTGCGGCAAAAGGTCTGTCCATTTATTTTGAACGGGGGTAGTGTGTTTAGGCTGAAGCAGGGGGGGAGGGGTGACAGGGGTTGCCGCAGGGGGGAGACGCAAACAAAACGCAGTGGGCCTACAGCGAAAAATTGAGACCGACTCAACTTTTGGAGAAACGCAACTCCGCGTTACGCTGCGGTGGCCATCATGTAAGCGTGGATCAGACTTATCGGAGTGTTTTGAGGCGGTGTGAGAATCCCTTACAGAAAAACAGGAAACATCACTGCCTCTATCGCTGCCACAAGTAAGTTTTAAAACGCGAAACAAACACAAACTGGAATTTGTTTAAAAGCCACAGTCGATCGATCTCGCTCGGCTCTTTCTCCGTGCAGTGCAGTCGGAAAATGTCAAGATCTATAAACGATCTGATGGAAAACAGTAGTTATGAAATATAAACAATATGCATGTCTCTCCTTCATTTGTCCTTCTTGCCTTCACTTTCTTTTCTTTTCTGCAGCTCAGTCTGTTAATTTGTCCTCTGTATTTCCTCTAAAACAGATATCTTGTTGCCCTCACAGGGCAGATAGAGGCAGACATATTTTTAGACGCTTCATTTCATCGTCATTTCCAAAACATCCTTTGCATGCCAAAGCGATGTGTTCCTGCAGGCAGCCTCTGTTAGTTCTTTCAAGACCGAGATGTTTGGCCACCACATGGTTCATAAATTCGCAGTGGAACATAAGTTGCGGCTTGTTCAGTGGCAGATGCTTGCACAGTCCTTTCAGCACTTTCATATGTACGGTGTAAACCCAAAGGCTACGTCTCCAGCCTGTCATTATACTGAGGCCGTACTCCCTAGTTAGGTAGCAGAAAGGTTTTGTCGCCATGTTAGTCCCTCTAAAATAAAACAAAATGATTTACAGGAGGATTAAACGTGATCTCTGGTAACGTGACGAGTTATTGACCTGGTGCTTTACAGTTTATAGGTTATCTGTTTGTATGGAGAGAGAGATTTCTTTCCATTTACAGCAGCTATATGCACTACATTTTTCAAGCCACTTGAGATAATAGAATGCTTAGAAATCTGTACATCACTTTGGAAAAACATGATATTTCGGAAGAAAAGTCAGTGTCTTAATCATTCTGAAATCATAATGGCCCTTTAAGACACAACGCGAATAGAGCTGCGCTCACTGCTGACTGGGTGTTTGGGAAAGTCGCGGAGAACAGAGCAGGAAAGGTTTTAAGGATTTTTAAAAACTTCTTTAACCTTCTACAAATTATTTAACTTAATTTAACTTAAGTTAAACTCCAAAGGAATATATATGAAGAAAAACAACAACCAACAATGCCACCTAGGTTAAAGCAGGGCTCCAGACTAACTTTTTTCACTAGGAGCACCTAAGGGGGGGCAACCAGAAGATTTAGGGGCACACACCGTAAATTAACATGCTAACCAAACATTCACATTTCTACAAATTTCCACTGTATTACTAATAAACACTTAGAAATCACAATGTGCTGTTTCAAATTTAGTTTCACGTTATTTTGCAATTTTGAAGATGCAACATAAAAGGTAAACGGACAGCACAATCGCTGTCATGACAAATCTTTAAAAAATATACCAGATCTAGTCTCCAGTCTACAATTACAATGAATTCAACTTAAAATTAAAAATGCATTGTTTATGCTACTAAACTAAACTTAAACCCCTCCCTCTCTCCTCCCAAACCCGTCCCTACAAGCTTGAGTTGAATAATTATTCATTTCTTACTCACTGTAACTTGTTTTCTTTATTCTTTTATTCTTGTATTTGTATATTATTTATTTTCATCATGACCGTTTTTAATTGCTCTTTACTGTTTCATGTAAAGCCTTGTTGCTGGAAGGTGCTGTAGAAATCAAACTGCCTTGCCTTACAGCCTCAGCCTGTCAGTCACCCCCCAGGGCAGATAAACCACCGTTGTCCCTGCTTGTCAGGAAGTGTAACGTCAACAGCACCGCGACCGCTTTCGTCTCACCGTTAATCTCATATTGCAGCAAACGCTGTCTGCGTGAAGTTTTGAAAAACTGTAACCACTTTATCGGCATTTCCGTGACTAACTGTGACTTCAACAAAACTGCAGAGTAGTTTGCTACGTCTGGACCTCTGCGTGTGTGTGTGTGTATGTGTGTGTCGGAGCTCCGCTCTCTGCCATATGCAGAGAGGACAGATAAGCTTGCGCTTACGAGCTCTCAGGTACCGAAATTTCCACGTTTAATGTGTAAAACTGAAGGGGACAAATTTGGCCAACTTTGCGACCATTTGGTCGCAGTCTGGAGCCCTGTAAAGCTTTAGTGCGTAACTTTTTGATATTAATTAATGTCCGTTACATTCAAGCCATTGCCAAATGAATTTATCAAAGCTAATTAAGACTATCAACTCAACAACATTCTCTCTGTATTTCTCAGTATGGCTATGTTCAGAAGATTGTGTCGTCCGGCGCAGAAACTCGAGTGAGGATAATGACCTCTTCTGAAGAGTCCATCATGTTTTTTTTAATCCTCCGTGTCCTCCTTGGCTACTAGCAACTGTGTGGAGGAGGGGTGGGGGTGGTGCCCGATCGCGGAAGGTTTGTATTATGTGGATACTGCGACAGTTTTGTTGTCATTACTTAGAATTTCTCATGGAGGCGACAGAAACTACGCACTATAGCTTTAAATAGTGTTCAGGTTCTTTAAAATCGGGGGAAGAGCTGCGTGAGTCACCAAGACAATAAACCAAGAGCAGTTCAAATGTGTTTATTTACACTAAGAAGGTACCATAAAATGAGATTGCTAAATGAAAAAGTCCAGCATAATCAGGAGGGATAGAAGGAATTCTGAAAAGTCCAATTAAAAAGGAGGGGGAAGTACTGTCCAACCACTGGCCCGCCCACAGGTCGC